>NW_027667276.1:27500-73000 GCF_963924665.1 Micromys minutus | reverse complement strand
TTTTGGGGCAAAATTGCAGAAATTTTACTTATTTTGGGGCAAAAAGGCTGAAATTCTTATTTTGAGGTAAAATGCTGAAATTCCCCATATTTTGGGGCAAAAGGCAAAACTTCTTCTTATTTTGGGGCAAAGAGGAACAAATTTCCCTTATTTTCGGGCAAAATTGCAGAAATTTCATTTATTTCAGGGCAAAAAGTCAGAAATTCCTTTTATTATGGTACAAAATTAAAGAAATTTATCTTATTTTGAAAGAAAAAGGCAGAAAATTCCCCTTATTTTGAGGCAAAAGGCAGAAATTATTCTCAATTTGAGGTAAAATGCATGAAATTCCCTTTATTTTGGGGCTAAAAGGCAGAAATTCCCTGTATTTTGAAGCAAAATTGCAGAAATTCTCTTAATTTTCGGGCAAAAAGGCAGAAATTCTCTTTATTTTGGGGCAAAAAGACAGAAAATCTCCTTTTTCGGGAGCAAACAGTCAGAAATTCCCCTTATTTTGGGGCAAAATTGCAGAAATTTCCTTTACATTGGGGCAAAATTGCAGAAATTTCCCTTATTTTGGGGCAAAATTGCAGAAATTTCAGGTATTTGAGAAAAAAAAGGCAGAAATTTTTTTGGGGGGGCAAAAAGGCAGAAATTTTTTTTATTTTGGTACAAAATTGCAGAAATTTTTTTTATTTTGGGGCAAAAAGTCAGAAATTCCCCATATTTTGGGGCAAAAATGCCGAAATTCCCCTTATTTTGAGGTAATAAGGCTGAAATTCCCCTTATTTTGGGGCAAAAAGGCAGAAATTTCGTTTATTTTGGGGAAAAGGCAGAAATTGCACTTATTTTGAGTCAAAAAGGTGGAAAATCCCCTTATTTTGTGGCAAAAATGAAGAAATTTGCTTTTTTATGGCAAAAAGGTATACATTCCCTTTATTTTCGGGCAAAAAGGCAGAAATTCTTTGTATTTTGGAGCAAAATTGCAGAAATTCCCCTAATTTTTGGGCAAAAAGGCAGAAATTTTCCTTATTTTGGGGTAAAACTGCAGAAATTTCACTTATTTTGCGGCAAAATGTCAGAAATTCCCCTTATTTTTGGCAAAAAATGCAGAAAATCCCCTTATTTTAGGGCAAAATTGCAGAAATTTCCCTTATTTGGGGACAAAAACAGAAATTCCCCTTATTTTGGGGCAAAATTGCAGAAATTTCCCTTATTATGGGGAAAAATTGCAGAAATTTCCCTTATTTTAGGGCAAAATTGCAGAAATTTCACTTATTTCAGAGAAAAAAAGCAAAAATTTTTCTTATTTTGGGGCAAAAAGGTAGAAATTCCCATTATTTTGGGGTAAAAAGACAGAAATTCACCTTATTTTGGGGTAAAATTGCAGAAATTTCACATATTTCAGGGCAAAACGGCAGAAATTCCCCTTATTTTGGGGCAAAAAGGCAGAAATTTCCCTTATTTTGGGATAAAATTGCAGAAATTTCCCTTATTTGGGGGCAAAAAGGCAGAAAATCCACTTAATTTCGAGTAAAAAGGCAGAAATTTCTCGTATTTTGGAGCAAAATTGCAGAAACTCCCCTAATTTTGCGGCTAAAAGGCAAAATTTCCCTTTATTTTGGGGCAAAAATAGAGAAATTCTTTTTATTTTGGGGCAAAAATCAGAAATTTCCTTTATTTTGGGGCAAAATTTTAGAAATTTCTTTTATATTGTTACAGACTTGCATAAATTTTTCTTATTTTGTGGCAAAAAGGCAGAAATTCCCCATATTTTGGTGCAAAAAGGCTGAAATTCCCCTTATTTTGAGGTAAAATCCTGAAATTCCCCATATTTTGGGGCAAAAAGGCAGAAATTCCCCTCATTTGGGGGCAAAAAGGCACAAATTTCCCTTATTTTCGGGCATAATTGCAGGAATTTCATTTATTTCAGGGCAAAAAGTCAGAAATTTCTTTTATTTTCGGGCAAAAACAGAAATTTCTTTTATTTTGATACAAAATTGTAGAAATTTTCCTTATTTTGGAACAAAAAAGCAAAAATTACCCATATTTTGGGGAAAAAGGCAGAAATTCCTTATATTTTGAGGTAAAAAGGCTGAAATTCCCGTTATTTGGGGGCATAAAGGCAGAAATTCCCTTTACTTTCTGGCAAAAGGGCAGAAATTCCCGTTAATTGGGGCAGAAAAGCAGAAATTTTCCTTATTTAAGGGCAATAGGGCAGAAATTCCCCTTATTTTGTGGCAAAAAAGCAGAAATTCCCCTTATTTGAAGGTAAAATGCTGAAATTCCCCTTATTTTCGGCAAAAAGGCAGAAATTCCTATTATTTTGGGGCAAAAGTGCAGAAATTTCTCTTATTTTGGGGCAAAAAGGCAGAAATTTCGTTTATTTTGGTACAAAATTGCAGAAATTTTCTTTATTTTGGGGCAAAATTGCAGAAATTCCCTTATTTGGGGCAAAATTGCAGAAATTTCACTTATTTCAGGGAAAAAGTGCAGAAATTTCTCTTATTTTGGGGCAAAAGGGCAGAAATTTCTTTTATTTTGGTACAAAATTGCAGAAATTTTTTTTATTTTGGGGCAAAAATGAAGAAATTCCCCATATTTTGGGGCAAAAAGGCAGAGATTTGCCTTATTATGAGGTAAAATGCTGAAATTCCCCTTATTTTGGGGCAAAAATACAGAAATTCCCTTCATTTTGTGGCAAAAAGGCAGAAATTTCCCTTATTTTGGGGCAAAATTGTAGAAATTTCAGTTATTTCAGGGCAAAATTCAAAAATTCCTTTTATTTTGGGGCAAAAAGACAGAAATTTTGTTCATTTTTAGGTAAAAAGGCAGAAATTTCACTTATTTTGAGGGATGAAGGCAGAAATTCCTCTTATTTTGGGGCAAAAATGAAGAAATTTCTCTTTTTTGTGGCAAAAGGTATACATTCCCCTTATTTTCGGGCAAAAAAGCAGAAATTCCCCCTATTTTGGAGCAGAATTGAAGAAAATCCCCTAATTGTGGGGCAAAAAGGCAGAAATTCCCTATATGTTGGGGCAAAAAGACAGAAATTCTCCTTATTTTGGGGCAAAACTCAGAAATTCCACTTATTTTGGGGCAAAATTCCAGAAATTTCCCTTATTTTGGGGCAAAATTGCAGAAATTTTACTTATTTTGGGGCAAAAAGGCTGAAATTCTTATTTTGAGGTAAAATGCTGAAATTCCCCATATTTTGGGGCAAAAGGCAAAACTTCTTCTTATTTTGGGGCAAAGAGGAACAAATTTCCCTTATTTTCGGGCAAAATTGCAGAAATTTCATTTATTTCAGGGCAAAAAGTCAGAAATTCCTTTTATTTTGGGGCAAAGAGCAGAAATTTCTTTTATTATGGTACAAAATTAAAGAAATTTATCTTATTTTGAAAGAAAAAGGCAGAAAATTCCCCTTATTTTGAGGCAAAAGGCAGAAATTATTCTCAATTTGAGGTAAAATGCAGAAATTCCCTTTATTTTGGGGCTAAAAGGTAGAAATTCCCTGTATTTTGAAGCAAAATTGCAGAAATTCTCTTAATTTTCGGGCAAAAAGGCAGAAATTCTCTTTATTTTGGGGCAAAAAGACAGAAAATCTCCTTTTTCGGGAGCAAACAGTCAGAAATTCCCCTTATTTTGGGGCAAAATTGCAGAAATTTCCTTTACATTGGGGCAAAATTGCAGAAATTTCCCTTATTTTGGGGCAAAATTGCAGAAATTTCAGGTATTTGAGAAAAAAAAGGCAGAAATTTTTTTGGGGGGGCAAAAAGGCAGAAATTTTTTTTATTTTGGTACAAAATTGCAGAAATTTTTTTTATTTTGGGGCAAAAAGTCAGAAATTCCCCATATTTTGGGGCAAAAATGCCGAAATTCCCCTTATTTTGAGGTAATAAGGCTGAAATTCCCCTTATTTTGGGGCAAAAAGGCAGAAATTTCGTTTATTTTGGGGAAAAGGCAGAAATTGCACTTATTTTGAGTCAAAAAGGTAGAAAATCCCCTTATTTTGTGGCAAAAATGAAGAAATTTGCTTTTTTATGGCAAAAAGGTATACATTCCCTTTATTTTCGGGCAAAAAGGCAGAAATTCTTTGTATTTTGGAGCAAAATTGCAGAAATTCCCCTAATTTTTGGGCAAAAAGGCAGAAATTTTCCTTATTTTGGGGTAAAACTGCAGAAATTTCACTTATTTTGCGGCAAAATGTCAGAAATTCCCCTTATTTTTGGCAAAAAATGCAGAAAATCCCCTTATTTTAGGGCAAAATTGCAGAAATTTCCCTTATTTGGGGACAAAAACAGAAATTCCCCTTATTTTGGGGCAAAATTGCAGAAATTTCCCTTATTATGGGGAAAAATTGCAGAAATTTCCCTTATTTTAGGGCAAAATTGCAGAAATTTCACTTATTTCAGAGAAAAAAAGCAAAAATTTTTCTTATTTTGGGGCAAAAAGGCAGAAATTCCCATTATTTTGGGGCAAAAAGGCAGAAATTCACCTTATTTTGGGGTAAAATTGCAGAAATTTCACATATTTCAGGGCAAAACGGCAGAAATTCCTTTTATTTTGGAGCAAAAAGGCAGAAATTTCCCTTATTTTGGGATAAAATTGCAGAAATTTCCCTTATTTGGGGGCAAAAAGGCAGAAAATCCACTTAATTTCGGGTAAAAAGGCAGAAATTTCTCGTATTTTGGAGCAAAATTGCAGAAACTCCCCTAATTTTGGGGCTAAAAGGCAGAATTTCCCTTTATTTTGGGGCAAAAATAGAGAAATTCTTTTTATTTTGGGGCAAAAATCAGAAATTTCCTTTATTTTGGGGCAAAATTTTAGAAATTTCTTTTATATTGTTACAGACTTGCAGAAATTTTTCTTATTTTGTGGCAAAAAGGCAGAAATTCCCCATATTTTGGTGCAAAAAGGCTGAAATTCCCCTTATTTTGAGGTAAAATCCTGAAATTCCCCATATTTTGGGGCAAAAAGGCAGAAATTCCCCTCATTTGGGGGCAAAAAAGGCACAAATTTCCCTTATTTTCGGGCATAATTGCAGGAATTTCATTTATTTCAGGGCAAAAAGTCAGAAATTCCTTTTATTTTCGGGCAAAAACAGAAATTTCTTTTATTTTGATACAAAATTGTAGAAATTTTCCTTATTTTGGAACAAAAAGGCAAAAATTACCCATATTTTGGGGAAAAAGGCAGAAATTCCTTTTATTTTGAGGTAAAAAGGCTGAAATTCCCGTTATTTTGGGGCATAAAGGCAGAAATTCCCTTTACTTTGTGGCAAAAGGGCAGAAATTCCCGTTAATTGGGGCAGAAAAGCAGAAATTTTCCTTATTTAAGGGCAATAGGGCAGAAATTCCCCTTATTTTGTGGCAAAAAAGCAGAAATTCCCCTTATTTGAAGGTAAAATGCTGAAATTCCCCTTATTTTCGGCAAAAAGGCAGAAATTCCTATTATTTTGGGGCAAAAGTGCAGAAATTTCTCTTATTTTGGGGCAAAAAGGCAGAAATTTCGTTTATTTTGGTACAAAATTGCAGAAATTTTCTTTATTTTGGGGCAAAATTGCAGAAATTTCCCTTATTTGGGGCAAAATTGCAGAAATTTCACTTATTTCAGGGAAAAAGTGCAGAAATTTCTCTTATTTTGGGGCAAAAAGGCAGAAATTTCTTTTATTTTGGTACAAAATTGCAGAAATTTTTTTTATTTTGGGGCAAAAATGAAGAAATTCCCCATATTTTGGGGCAAAAAGGCAGAGATTTGCCTTATTATGAGGTAAAATGCTGAAATTCCCCTTATTTTGGGGCAAAAATACAGAAATTCCCTTCATTTTGTGGCAAAAAGGCAGAAATTTCCCTTATTTTGGGGCAAAATTGTAGAAATTTCAGTTATTTCAGGGCAAAATTCAAAAATTCCTTTTATTTTGGTGCAAAAAGACAGAAATTTTGTTCATTTTTAGGTAAAAAGGCAGAAATTTCACTTATTTTGAGGGATGAAGGCAGAAATTCCTCTTATTTTGGGGCAAAAATGAAGAAATTTCTCTTTTTTGTGGCAAAAGGTATACATTCCCCTTATTTTCGGGCAAAAAAGCAGAAATTCCCCCTATTTTGGAGCAGAATTGAAGAAAATCCCCTAATTGTGGGGCAAAAAGGCAGAAATTCCCTATATGTTGGGGCAAAAAGACAGAAATTCTCCTTATTTTGGGGCAAAACTCAGAAATTCCACTTATTTTGGGGCAAAATTCCAGAAATTTCCCTTATTTTGGGGCAAAATTGCAGAAATTTTACTTATTTTGGGGCAAAAAGGCTGAAATTCTTATTTTGAGGTAAAATGCTGAAATTCCCCATATTTTGGGGCAAAAGGCAAAACTTCTTCTTATTTTGGGGCAAAGAGGCACAAATTTCCCTTATTTTCGGGCAAAATTGCAGAAATTTCATTTATTTCAGGGCAAAAAGTCAGAAATTCCTTTTATTTTGGGGCAAAGAGCAGAAATTTCTTTTATTATGGTACAAAATTAAAGAAATTTATCTTATTTTGAAAGAAAAAGGCAGAAAATTCCCCTTATTTTGAGGCAAAAGGCAGAAATTATTCTCAATTTGAGGTAAAATGCAGAAATTCCCTTTATTTTGGGGCTAAAAGGCAGAAATTCCCTGTATTTTGAAGCAAAATTGCAGAAATTCTCTTAATTTTCGGGCAAAAAGGCAGAAATTCTCTTTATTTTGGGGCAAAAAGACAGAAAATCTCCTTTTTCGGGAGCAAACAGTCAGAAATTCCCCTTATTTTGGGGCAAAATTGCAGAAATTTCAGGTATTTGAGAAAAAAAAGGCAGAAATTTTTTTGGGGGGGCAAAAAGGCAGAAATTTTTTTTATTTTGGTACAAAATTGCAGAAATTTTTTTTATTTTGGGGCAAAAAGTCAGAAATTCCCCATATTTTGGGGCAAAAATGCCGAAATTCCCCTTATTTTGAGGTAATAAGGCTGAAATTCCCCTTATTTTGGGGCAAAAAGGCAGAAATTTCGTTTATTTTGGGGAAAAGGCAGAAATTGCACTTATTTTGAGTCAAAAAGGTGGAAAATCCCCTTATTTTGTGGCAAAAATGAAGAAATTTGCTTTTTTATGGCAAAAAGGTATACATTCCCTTTATTTTCGGGCAAAAAGGCAGAAATTCTTTGTATTTTGGAGCAAAATTGCAGAAATTCCCCTAATTTTTGGGCAAAAAGGCAGAAATTTTCCTTATTTTGGGGTAAAACTGCAGAAATTTCACTTATTTTGCGGCAAAATGTCAGAAATTCCCCTTATTTTTGGCAAAAAATGCAGAAAATCCCCTTATTTTAGGGCAAAATTGCAGAAATTTCCCTTATTTGGGGACAAAAACAGAAATTCCCCTTATTTTGGGGCAAAATTGCAGAAATTTCCCTTATTATGGGGAAAAATTGCAGAAATTTCCCTTATTTTAGGGCAAAATTGCAGAAATTTCACTTATTTCAGAGAAAAAAAGCAAAAATTTTTCTTATTTTGGGGCAAAAAGGCAGAAATTCCCATTATTTTGGGGTAAAAAGGCAGAAATTCACCTTATTTTGGGGTAAAATTGCAGAAATTTCACATATTTCAGGGCAAAACGGCAGAAATTCCCCTTATTTTGGGGCAAAAAGGCAGAAATTTCCCTTATTTTGGGATAAAATTGCAGAAATTTCCCTTATTTGGGGGCAAAAAGGCAGAAAATCCACTTAATTTCGAGTAAAAAGGCAGAAATTTCTCGTATTTTGGAGCAAAATTGCAGGAACTCCCCTAATTTTGGGGCTAAAAGGCAGAATTTCCCTTTATTTTGGGGCAAAAATAGAGAAATTCTTTTTATTTTGGGGCAAAAATCAGAAATTTCCTTTATTTTGGGGCAAAATTTTAGAAATTTCTTTTATATTGTTACAGACTTGCAGAAATTTTTCTTATTTTGTGGCAAAAAGGCAGAAATTCCCCATATTTTGGTGCAAAAAGGCTGAAATTCCCCTTATTTTGAGGTAAAATCCTGAAATTCCCCATATTTTGGGGCAAAAAGGCAGAAATTCCCCTCATTTGGGGGCAAAAAGGCACAAATTTCCCTTATTTTCGGGCATAATTGCAGGAATTTCATTTATTTCAGGGCAAAAAGTCAGAAATTTCTTTTATTTTCGGGCAAAAACAGAAATTTCTTTTATTTTGATACAAAATTGTAGAAATTTTCCTTATTTTGGAACAAAAAAGCAAAAATTACCCATATTTTGGGGAAAAAGGCAGAAATTCCTTATATTTTGAGGTAAAAAGGCTGAAATTCCCGTTATTTTGGGGCATAAAGGCAGAAATTCCCTTTACTTTCTGGCAAAAGGGCAGAAATTCCCGTTAATTGGGGCAGAAAAGCAGAAATTTTCCTTATTTAAGGGCAATAGGGCAGAAATTCCCCTTATTTTGTGGCAAAAAAGCAGAAATTCCCCTTATTTGAAGGTAAAATGCTGAAATTCCCCTTATTTTCGGCAAAAAGGCAGAAATTCCTATTATTTTGGGGCAAAAGTGCAGAAATTTCTCTTATTTTGGGGCAAAAAGGCAGAAATTTCGTTTATTTTGGTACAAAATTGCAGAAATTTTCTTTATTTTGGGGCAAAATTGCAGAAATTCCCTTATTTGGGGCAAAATTGCAGAAATTTCACTTATTTCAGGGAAAAAGTGCAGAAATTTCTCTTATTTTGGGGCAAAAAGGCAGAAATTTCTTTTATTTTGGTACAAAATTGCAGAAATTTTTTTTATTTTGGGGCAAAAATGAAGAAATTCCCCATATTTTGGGGCAAAAAGGCAGAGATTTGCCTTATTATGAGGTAAAATGCTGAAATTCCCCTTATTTTGGGGCAAAAATACAGAAATTCCCTTCATTTTGTGGCAAAAAGGCAGAAATTTCCCTTATTTTGGGGCAAAATTGTAGAAATTTCAGTTATTTCAGGGCAAAATTCAAAAATTCCTTTTATTTTGGGGCAAAAAGACAGAAATTTTGTTCATTTTTAGGTAAAAAGGCAGAAATTTCACTTATTTTGAGGGATGAAGGCAGAAATTCCTCTTATTTTGGGGCAAAAATGAAGAAATTTCTCTTTTTTGTGGCAAAAGGTATACATTCCCCTTATTTTCGGGCAAAAAAGCAGAAATTCCCCCTATTTTGGAGCAGAATTGAAGAAAATCCCCTAATTGTGGGGCAAAAAGGCAGAAATTCCCTATATGTTGGGGCAAAAAGACAGAAATTCTCCTTATTTTGGGGCAAAACTCAGAAATTCCACTTATTTTGGGGCAAAATTCCAGAAATTTCCCTTATTTTGGGGCAAAATTGCAGAAATTTTACTTATTTTGGGGCAAAAAGGCTGAAATTCTTATTTTGAGGTAAAATGCTGAAATTCCCCATATTTTGGGGCAAAAGGCAAAACTTCTTCTTATTTTGGGGCAAAGAGGAACAAATTTCCCTTATTTTCGGGCAAAATTGCAGAAATTTCATTTATTTCAGGGCAAAAAGTCAGAAATTCCTTTTATTTTGGGGCAAAGAGCAGAAATTTCTTTTATTATGGTACAAAATTAAAGAAATTTATCTTATTTTGAAAGAAAAAGGCAGAAAATTCCCCTTATTTTGAGGCAAAAGGCAGAAATTATTCTCAATTTGAGGTAAAATGCAGAAATTCCCTTTATTTTGGGGCTAAAAGGCAGAAATTCCCTGTATTTTGAAGCAAAATTGCAGAAATTCTCTTAATTTTCGGGCAAAAAGGCAGAAATTCTCTTTATTTTGGGGCAAAAAGACAGAAAATCTCCTTTTTCGGGAGCAAACAGTCAGAAATTCCCCTTATTTTGGGGCAAAATTGCAGAAATTTCCTTTACATTGGGGCAAAATTGCAGAAATTTCCCTTATTTTGGGGCAAAATTGCAGAAATTTCAGGTATTTGAGAAAAAAAAGGCAGAAATTTTTTTGGGGGGGCAAAAAGGCAGAAATTTTTTTTATTTTGGTACAAAATTGCAGAAATTTTTTTTATTTTGGGGCAAAAAGTCAGAAATTCCCCATATTTTGGGGCAAAAATGCCGAAATTCCCCTTATTTTGAGGTAATAAGGCTGAAATTCCCCTTATTTTGGGGCAAAAAGGCAGAAATTTCGTTTATTTTGGGGAAAAGGCAGAAATTGCACTTATTTTGAGTCAAAAAGGTAGAAAATCCCCTTATTTTGTGGCAAAAATGAAGAAATTTGCTTTTTTATGGCAAAAAGGTATACATTCCCTTTATTTTCGGGCAAAAAGGCAGAAATTCTTTGTATTTTGGAGCAAAATTGCAGAAATTCCCCTAATTTTTGGGCAAAAAGGCAGAAATTTTCCTTATTTTGGGGTAAAACTGCAGAAATTTCACTTATTTTGCGGCAAAATGTCAGAAATTCCCCTTATTTTTGGCAAAAAATGCAGAAAATCCCCTTATTTTAGGGCAAAATTGCAGAAATTTCCCTTATTTGGGGACAAAAACAGAAATTCCCCTTATTTTGAGGCAAAATTGCAGAAATTTCCCTTATTATGGGGAAAAATTGCAGAAATTTCCCTTATTTTAGGGCAAAATTGCAGAAATTTCACTTATTTCAGAGAAAAAAAGCAAAAATTTTTCTTATTTTGGGGCAAAAAGGCAGAAATTCCCATTATTTTGGGGCAAAAGGCAGAAATTCACCTTATTTTGGGGTAAAATTGCAGAAATTTCACATATTTCAGGGCAAAACGGCAGAAATTCCTTTTATTTTGGGGCAAAAAGGCAGAAATTTCCCTTATTTTGGGATAAAATTGCAGAAATTTCCCTTATTTGGGGGCAAAAAGGCAGAAAATCCACTTAATTTCGGGTAAAAAGGCAGAAATTTCTCGTATTTTGGAGCAAAATTGCAGAAACTCCCCTAATTTTGGGGCTAAAAGGCAGAATTTCCCTTTATTTTGGGGCAAAAATAGAGAAATTCTTTTTATTTTGGGGCAAAAATCAGAAATTTCCTTTATTTTGGGGCAAAATTTTAGAAATTTCTTTTATATTGTTACAGACTTGCAGGAATTTTTCTTATTTTGTGGCAAAAAGGCAGAAATTCCCCATATTTTGGTGCAAAAAGGCTGAAATTCCCCTTATTTTGAGGTAAAATCCTGAAATTCCCCATATTTTGGGGCAAAAAGGCAGAAATTCCCCTCATTTGGGGGCAAAAAGGCACAAATTTCCCTTATTTTCGGGCATAATTGCAGGAATTTCATTTATTTCAGGGCAAAAAGTCATAAATTCCTTTTATTTTCGGGAAAAAACAGAAATTTCTTTTATTTTGATACAAAATTGTAGAAATTTTCCTTATTTTGGAACAAAAAGGCAAAAATTACCCATATTTTGGGGAAAAAGGCAGAAATTCCTTTTATTTTGAGGTAAAAAGGCTGAAATTCCCGTTATTTTGGGGC
Source organism: Micromys minutus (assembly GCF_963924665.1). NCBI lineage: Eukaryota > Metazoa > Chordata > Mammalia > Rodentia > Muridae > Micromys > Micromys minutus. The sequence goes on along the minus strand of NW_027667276.1, from coordinate 61,570 downwards.
ATAAAGGCAGAAATTCCCTTTACTTTGTGGCAAAAGGGCAGAAATTCCCGTTAATTGGGGCAGAAAAGCAGAAATTTTCCTTATTTAAGGGCAATAGGGCAGAAATTCCCCTTATTTTGTGGCAAAAAAGCAGAAATTCCTCTTATTTGAAGGTAAAATGCTGAAATTCCCCTTATTTTCGGCAAAAAGGCAGAAATTCCTATTATTTTGGGGCAAAAGTGCAGAAATTTCTCTTATTTTGGGGCAAAAAGGCAGAAATTTCGTTTATTTTGGTACAAAATTGCAGAAATTTTCTTTATTTTGGGGCAAAATTGCAGAAATTTCCCTTATTTGGGGCAAAATTGCAGAAATTTCACTTATTTCAGGGAAAAAGTGCAGAAATTTCTCTTATTTTGGGGCAAAAAGGCAGAAATTTCTTTTATTTTGGTACAAAATTGCAGAAATTTTTTTTATTTTGGGGCAAAAATGAAGAAATTCCCCATATTTTGGGGCAAAAAGGCAGAGATTTGCCTTATTATGAGGTAAAATGCTGAAATTCCCCTTATTTTGGGGCAAAAATACAGAAATTCCCTTCATTTTGTGGCAAAAAGGCAGAAATTTCCCTTATTTTGGGGCAAAATTGTAGAAATTTCAGTTATTTCAGGGCAAAATTCAAAAATTCCTTTTATTTTGGTGCAAAAAGACAGAAATTTTGTTCATTTTTAGGTAAAAAGGCAGAAATTTCACTTATTTTGAGGGATGAAGGCAGAAATTCCTCTTATTTTGGGGCAAAAATGAAGAAATTTCTCTTTTTTGTGGCAAAAGGTATACATTCCCCTTATTTTCGGGCAAAAAAGCAGAAATTCCCCCTATTTTGGAGCAGAATTGAAGAAAATCCCCTAATTGTGGGGCAAAAAGGCAGAAATTCCCTATATGTTGGGGCAAAAAGACAGAAATTCTCCTTATTTTGGGGCAAAACTCAGAAATTCCACTTATTTTGGGGCAAAATTCCAGAAATTTCCCTTATTTTGGGGCAAAATTGCAGAAATTTTACTTATTTTGGGGCAAAAAGGCTGAAATTCTTATTTTGAGGTAAAATGCTGAAATTCCCCATATTTTGGGGCAAAAGGCAAAACTTCTTCTTATTTTGGGGCAAAGAGGCACAAATTTCCCTTATTTTCGGGCAAAATTGCAGAAATTTCATTTATTTCAGGGCAAAAAGTCAGAAATTCCTTTTATTTTGGGGCAAAGAGCAGAAATTTCTTTTATTATGGTACAAAATTAAAGAAATTTATCTTATTTTGAAAGAAAAAGGCAGAAAATTCCCCTTATTTTGAGGCAAAAGGCAGAAATTATTCTCAATTTGAGGTAAAATGCAGAAATTCCCTTTATTTTGGGGCTAAAAGGCAGAAATTCCCTGTATTTTGAAGCAAAATTGCAGAAATTCTCTTAATTTTCGGGCAAAAAGGCAGAAATTCTCTTTATTTTGGGGCAAAAAGACAGAAAATCTCCTTTTTCGGGAGCAAACAGTCAGAAATTCCCCTTATTTTGGGGCAAAATTGCAGAAATTTCCTTTACATTGGGGCAAAATTGCAGAAATTTCCCTTATTTTGGGGCAAAATTGCAGAAATTTCAGGTATTTGAGAAAAAAAAGGCAGAAATTTTTTTGGGGGGGCAAAAAGGCAGAAATTTTTTTTATTTTGGTACAAAATTGCAGAAATTTTTTTTATTTTGGGGCAAAAAGTCAGAAATTCCCCATATTTTGGGGCAAAAATGCCGAAATTCCCCTTATTTTGAGGTAATAAGGCTGAAATTCCCCTTATTTTGGGGCAAAAAGGCAGAAATTTCGTTTATTTTGGGGAAAAGGCAGAAATTGCACTTATTTTGAGTCAAAAAGGTGGAAAATCCCCTTATTTTGTGGCAAAAATGAAGAAATTTGCTTTTTTATGGCAAAAAGGTATACATTCCCTTTATTTTCGGGCAAAAAGGCAGAAATTCTTTGTATTTTGGAGCAAAATTGCAGAAATTCCCCTAATTTTTGGGCAAAAAGGCAGAAATTTTCCTTATTTTGGGGTAAAACTGCAGAAATTTCACTTATTTTGCGGCAAAATGTCAGAAATTCCCCTTATTTTTGGCAAAAAATGCAGAAAATCCCCTTATTTTAGGGCAAAATTGCAGAAATTTCCCTTATTTGGGGACAAAAACAGAAATTCCCCTTATTTTGGGGCAAAATTGCAGAAATTTCCCTTATTATGGGGAAAAATTGCAGAAATTTCCCTTATTTTAGGGCAAAATTGCAGAAATTTCACTTATTTCAGAGAAAAAAAGCAAAAATTTTTTTATTTTGGGGCAAAAAGGCAGAAATTCCCATTATTTTGGGGCAAAAAGGCAGAAATTCACCTTATTTTGGGGTAAAATTGCAGAAATTTCACATATTTCAGGGCAAAACGGCAGAAATTCTCCTTATTTTGGGGCAAAAAGGCAGAAATTTCCCTTATTTTGGGATAAAATTGCAGAAATTTCCCTTATTTGGGGGCAAAAAGGCAGAAAATCCACTTAATTTCGGGTAAAAAGGCAGAAATTTCTCGTATTTTGGAGCAAAATTGCAGAAACTCCCCTAATTTTGGGGCTAAAAGGCAGAATTTCCCTTTATTTTGGGGCAAAAATAGAGAAATTCTTTTTATTTTGGGGCAAAAATCAGAAATTTCCTTTATTTTGGGGCAAAATTTTAGAAATTTCTTTTATATTGTTACAGACTTGCAGAAATTTTTCTTATTTTGTGGCAAAAAGGCAGAAATTCCCCATATTTTGGTGCAAAAAGGCTGAAATTCCCCTTATTTTGAGGTAAAATCCTGAAATTCCCCATATTTTGGGGCAAAAAGGCAGAAATTCCCCTCATTTGGGGGCAAAAAGGCACAAATTTCCCTTATTTTCGGGCATAATTGCAGGAATTTCATTTATTTCAGGGCAAAAAGTCAGAAATTCCTTTTATTTTCGGGCAAAAACAGAAATTTCTTTTATTTTGATACAAAATTGTAGAAATTTTCCTTATTTTGGAACAAAAAGGCAAAAATTACCCATATTTTGGGGAAAAAGGCAGAAATTCCTTTTATTTTGAGGTAAAAAGGCTGAAATTCCCGTTATTTTGGGGCATAAAGGCAGAAATTCCCTTTACTTTCTGGCAAAAGGGCAGAAATTCCCGTTAATTGGGGCAGAAAAGCAGAAATTTTCCTTATTTAAGGGCAATAGGGCAGAAATTCCCCTTATTTTGTGGCAAAAAGGCAGAAATTCCCCTTATTTGAAGGTAAAATGCTGAAATTCCCCTTATTTTCGGCAAAAAGGCAGAAATTCTTATTATTTTGGGGCAAAAGTGCAGAAATTTCTCTTATTTTGGGGCAAAAAGGCAGAAATTTCTTTTATTTTGGTACAAAATTGCAGAAATTTTCTTTATTTTGGGGCAAAATTGCAGAAATTTCCCTTATTTGGGGAAAAATTGCAGAAATTTCACTTATTTCAGGGAAAAAGTGCAGAAATTTCTCTTATTTTGGGGCAAAAAGGCAGAAATTTCTTTTATTTTGGTACAAAATTGCAGAAATTTTTTTTATTTTCGGGCAAAAATGAAGAAATTCCCCATATTTTGGGGCAAAAAGGCAGAGATTTGCCTTATTATGAGGTAAAATGCTGAAATTCCCCTTATTTTGGGGCAAAAATACAGAAATTCCCTTCATTTTGTGGCAAAAAGGCAGAAATTTCCCTTATTTTGGGGCAAAATTGCAGAAATATCACTTATTTCAGGGCAAAATTCAAAAATTCCTTTTATTTTGGGGCAAAAAGACAGAAATTCCGTTCATTTTTAGGTAAAAAGGCAGAAATTTCACTTATTTTGAGGGAAGAAGGCAGAAATTCCTCTTATTTTGGGGCAAAAATGAAGAAATTTCTCTTTTATGTGGCAAAAGGTATACATTCCCCTTATTTTCGGGCAAAAAAGCAGAAATTCCCCCTATTTTGGAGCAGAATTGAAGAAAATCCCCTAATTGTGGGGCAAAAAGGCAGAAATTCCCTATATGTTGGGGCAAAAAGACAGAAATTCTCCTTATTTTGGGGCAAAACTCAGAAATTCCACTTATTTTGGGGCAAAATTCCAGAAATTTCCCTTATTTTGGGGCAAAATTGCAGAAATTTTACTTATTTTGGGGCACAATTGCAGAAATTTCACTTATTTCAGGTAAAAATGGCAGAAATTTTTCTTATTTTGGGGCAAAAAGGCAGAAATTCCTAATATTTTGTGGCAAAAATGCAGAAATTCCCCTTATTTTGAGGTAAAAAGGCTGAAATTCCCCTTATTTGGGGGCAAAAAGGCAGAAATTTCCCTTATTTTGGGGCAAAATTGCAAACATTTTACTAATTTCAGGGTAATAAGTCAGAAATTTTCCTTATTTTGGGGCAAAAAACACAGAAATTCCCTTTGTTTTGGAAGGAAAATACAGAAATTCCACTTCTTTAGAGGCAAAGAGGCAGAAATTCCCCTTATTTTGAAGCAAAAATGAATAAATTCCCCTAATTGTTGGGCAAAAAGGCAGAAATTCCCTATATGTTGGGGCAAAAAGACAGAAATTCTCCTTATTTTGGGACAAAACTCAGAAATTCCACTTATTTTGGGGCAAAATTGCAGGAATTTACCTTATTTTGAGGCAAAATTGCAGAAATTTCCCTTATTTGGGGCAAAATTGCAGAAATTTCACTTATTTTCAGGTAAAAAGTCTGAAATATCCTTTATTTTGGGGCAAAAAGGAAGAAATTCCCCTTATTTTGGGGCAAAATTGCAGAAATTTTCCTTATTTTGGGGCAAAAGGGCTGAAATTCTTATTTTGAGGTAAAATGCTGAAATTCCCCATATTTTGGGGCAAAAGGCAAAACTTCTTCTTATTTTGGGGCAAAGAGGCACAAATTTCTCTTATTTTCAGGCAAAATTGCAGAAATTTCATTTATTTCAGGGCAAAAAGTCAGAAATTCCTTTTATTTTGGGGCAAAGAGCAGAAATTTCTTTTATTATGGTACAAAATTGAAGAAATTTATCCTATTTTGAAACAAAAAGGCAGAAAATTCCCCTTATTTTGAGGCAAAAGGCAGAAATTATTCTCAATTTGAGGTAAAATGCAGAAATTCCCTTTATTTTGGGGCTAAAAGGCAGAAATTCCCTGTATTTTGAAGCAAAATTGCAGAAATTCTCTTAATTTTCGGGCAAAAAGGCAGAAATTCTCCTTATTTTGGGGCAAAAAGACAGAAAATCTCCTTTTTCGGGAGCAAACAGTCAGAAATTCCCCTTATTTTGGGGCAAAATTGCAGAAATTTCCTTTACGTTGGGGCAAAATTGCAGAAATTTCCCTTATTTTGGGGCAAAATTGCAGAAATTTCAGGTATTTGAGAAAAAAAAGGTAGAAATTTTTTTGGGGGGGCAAAACGGCAGAAATTTTTTTTATTTTGGTACAAAATTGCAGAAATTTTTCTTATTTTGGGGCAAAAAGTCAGAAATTCCCCATATTTTGGGGCAAAAAGGCAGAAATTCCCCTTATTTTGAGGTAATAAGGCTGAAATTCCCCTTATTTTGGGGCAAAAAGGCAGAAATTTCGTTTATTTTGGGGAAAAGGCAGAAATTGCACTTATTTTGAGTCAAAAAGGTGGAAAATCCCCTTATTTTGTGGCAAAAATGAAGAAATTTGCTTTTTTATGGCAAAAAGGTATACATTCCCTTTATTTTCGGGCAAAAAGGCAGAAATTCTTTGTATTTTGGAGCAAAATTGCAGAAATTCCCCTAATTTTTGGGCAAAAAGGCAGAAATTTTCCTTATTTTGGGGTAAAACTGCAGAAATTTCACTTATTTTGCAGCAAAATGTCAGAAATTCCCCTTATTTTTGGCAAAAAATGCAGAAAATCCCCTTATTTTAGGGCAAAATTGCAGAAATTTCCCTTATTTGGGGACAAAAACAGAAATTCCCCTTATTTTGGGGCAAAAATACAGAAATTCCCTTCATTTTGTGGCAAAAAGGCAGAAATTTCCCTTATTTTGGGGCAAAATTGCAGAAATATCACTTATTTCAGGGCAAAATTCAAAAATTCCTTTTATTTTGGGGCAAAAAGACAGAAATTCCGTTCATTTTTAGGTAAAAAGGCAGAAATTTCACTTATTTTGAGGGAAGAAGGCAGAAATTCCTCTTATTTTGGGGCAAAAATGAAGAAATTTCTCTTTTTTGTGGCAAAAGGTATACATTCTCCTTATTTTCAGGCAAAAAAGCAGAAATTCCCCCTATTTTGGAGCAGAATTGAAGAAAATCCCCTAATTGTGGGGCAAAAAGGCAGAAATTCCCTATATGTTGGGGCAAAAAGACAGAAATTCTCCTTATTTTGGGGCAAAACTCAGAAATTCCACTTATTTTGGGGCAAATTTCCAGAAATTTCCTTTATTTTGGGGTAAAATTGCAGAAATTTTACTTATTTTGGGGCACAATTGCAGAAATTTCACTTATTTCAGGTAAAAATGGCAGAAATTTTTCTTATTTTGGGGCAAAAAGGCAGAAATTCCTAATATTTTGTGGCAAAATGCAGAAATTCCCCTTATTTTGAGGTAAAAAGGCTGAAATTCCCCTTATTTGGGGGCAAAAAGGCAGAAATTTCCCTTATTTTGGGGCAAAATTGCAAACATTTCACTTATTTCAGGGTAATAAGTCAGAAATTTTCCTTATTTTGGGGCAAAAAACACAGAAATTCCCTTTGTTTTGAAAGGAAAATACAGAAATTCCACTTCTTTAGAGGCAAAAAGGCAGAAATTCCCCTTATTTTGAAGCAAAAATGAAGAAATTCCCCTAATTGTTGGGCAAAAAGGCAGAAATTCCCTATATGTTGGGGCAAAAAGACAGAAATTCTCCTTATTTTGGGACAAAACTCAGAAATTCCACTTATTTTGGGGCAAAATTGCAGGAATTTACCTTATTTTGAGGCAAAATTGCAGAAATTTCCCTTATTTGGGGCAAAATTGCAGAAATTTCACTTATTTTCAGGTAAAAAGGCTGAAATATCCTTTATTTTGGGGCAAAAAGGAAGAAATTTCCCTTATTTTGGGGCAAAATTGCAGAAATTTTCCTTATTTTGGGGCAAAAAGGCTGAAATTCTTATTTTGAGGTAAAATGCTGAAATTCCCCATATTTTGGGGCAAAAGGCAAAACTTCTTCTTATTTTGGGGCAAAGAGGCACAAATTTCTCTTATTTTCGGGCAAAATTGCAGAAATTTCATTTATTTCAGGGCAAAAAGTCAGAAATTCCTTTTATTTTGGGGCAAAGAGCAGAAATTTCTTTTATTATGGTACAAAATTGAAGAAATTTATCTTATTTTGAAACAAAAAGGCAGAAAATTCCCCTTATTTTGAGGCAAAAGGCAGAAATTGTTCTCAATTTGAGGTAAAATGCAGAAATTCCCTTTGTTTTGGGGCTAAAAGGCAGAAATTCCCTGTATTTTGAAGCAAAATTGCAGAAATTCTCTTAATTTTCGGGCAAAAAGGCAGAAATTCTCTTTATTTTGGGGCAAAAAGACAGAAAATCTCCTTTTTCGGGAGCAAACAGTCAGAAATTCCCCTTATTTTGGGGCAAAATTGCAGAAATTTCCTTTACATTGGGGCAAAATTGCAGAAATTTCCCTTATTTTGGGGCAAAATTGCAGAAATTTCAGGTATTTGAGAAAAAAAGGCAGAAATTTTTTTGGGGAGGCAAAAAGGCAGAAATTTTTTTTATTTTGGTACAAAATTGCAGAAATTTTTCTTATTTTGGGGCAAAAAGTCAGAAATTCCCCATATTTTGGGGCAAAAATGCAGAAATTCCCCTTATTTTGAGGTAATAAGGCTGAAATTCCCCTTATTTTGGGGCAAAAAGGCAGAAATTTCGTTTATTTTGGGGAAAAGGCATAAATTGCACTTATTTTGAGTCAAAAAGGTGGAAAATCCCCTTATTTTGGGGCAAAAATGAAGAAATTTGCTTTTTTATGGCAAAAAGGTATACATTCCCTTTATTTTCGGGCAAAAAGGCAGAAATTCTTTGTATTTTGGAGCAAAATTGCAGAAATTCCCCTAATTTTTGGGCAAAAAGGCAGAAATTTTCCTTATTTTGGGTAAAACTCCAGAAATTTCACTTATTTTGCGGCAAAATGTCAGAAATTCCCCTTATTTTTGGCAAAAAATGCAGAAAATCCCCTTATTTTAGGGCAAAATTGCAGAAATTTCCCTTATTTGGGGACAAAAACAGAAATTCCCCTTATTTTGGGGCAAAATTGCAGAAATTTCCCTTATTATGGGGAAAAATTGCAGAAATTTCCCTTATTTTAGGGCAAAATTGCAGAAATTTCACTTATTTCAGAGAAAAAAAGCAAAAATTTTTCTTATTTTGGGGCAAAAAAGCAGAAATTCCCATTATTTTGGGGCAAAAAGGCAGAAATTCACCTTATTTTGTGGTAAAATTGCAGAAATTTCACATATTTCAGGGCAAAACGGCAGAAATTCCCCTTATTTTGGGGCAAAAAGGCAGAAATTTCCCTTATTTTGGGATAAAATTGCAGAAATTTCCCTTATTTGGGGGCAAAAATGCAGAAAATCCACTTAATTTCGGGTAAAAAGGCAGAAATTTCTCGTATTTTGGAGCAAAATTGCAGAAACTCCCCTAATTTTGGGGCTAAAAGGCAGAATTTCCCTTTATTTTGGGGCAAAAATAGAGAAATTCTTTTTATTTTGGGGCAAAAATCAGAAATTTCCTTTATTTTGGGGCAAAATTTTAGAAATTTCTTTTATATTGTTACAGACTTGCAGAAATTTTTCTTATTTTGTGGCAAAAAGGCAGAAATTCCCCATATTTTGGTGCAAAAAGGCTGAAATTCCCCTTATTTTGAGGTAAAATCCTGAAATTCCCCATATTTTGGGGCAAAAAGGCAGAAATTCCCCTCATTTGGGGGCAAAAAGGCACAAATTTCCCTTATTTTCGGGCATAATTGCAGGAATTTCATTTATTTCAGGGCAAAAAGTCAGAAATTCCTTTTATTTTCGGGCAAAAACAGAAATTTCTTTTATTTTGATACAAAATTGTAGAAATTTTCCTTATTTTGGAACAAAAAGGCAAAAATTACCCATATTTTGGGGAAAAAGGCAGAAATTCCTTTTATTTTGAGGTAAAAAGGCTGAAATTCCCGTTATTTTGGGGCATAAAGGCAGAAATTCCCTTTACTTTCTGGCAAAAGGGCAGAAATTCCCGTTAATTGGGGCAGAAAAGCAGAAATTTTCCTTATTTAAGGGCAATAGGGCAGAAATTCCCCTTATTTGAAGGTAAAATGCTGAAATTCCCCTTATTTTCGGAAAAAAGGCAGAAATTCCTATTATTTTGGGGCAAAAGTGCAGAAATTTCTCTTATTTTGGGGCAAAAAGGCAGAAATTTCTTTTATTTTGGTACAAAATTGCAGAAATTTTCTTTATTTTGGGGCAAAATTGCAGAAATTTCCCTTATTTTGGGGCAAAATTGCAGAAATTTCACTTATTTCAGGGAAAAAGTGCAGAAATTTCTCTTATTTTGGGGCAAAAAGGCAGAAATTTCTTTTATTTTGGTACAAAATTGCAGAAAATTTTTTTAATTTGGGGCAAAAATGAAGAAATTCCCCATATTTTGGGGCAAAAAGGCAGAGATTTGCCTTATTATGAGGTAAAATGCTGAAATTCCCCTTATTTTGGGGCAAAAATACAGACATTCCCTTCATTTTGTGGCAAAAAGGCAGAAATTTCCCTTATTTTGGGGCAAAATTGCAGAAATTTCACTTATTTCAGGGCAAAATTCAAAAATTCCTTTTATTTTGGGGCAAAAAGAAAGAAATTCCGTTCATTTTTAGGTAAAAAGGCAGAAATTTCACTTATTTTGAGGGAAGAAGGCAGAAATTCCTCTTATTTTGGGGCAAAAATGAAGAAATTTCTCTTTTTTGTGGCAAAAGATATACATTCCCCTGATTTTCGGGCAAAAAAGCAGAAATTCCCCCTATTTTGGAGCAGAATTGAAGAAAATCCCCTAATTGTGGGGCAAAAAGGCAGAAATTCCCTATATGTTGGGGCAAAAAGACAGAAATTCTCCTTATTTTGGGGCAAAACTCAGAAATTCCACTTATTTTGGGGCAAATTTCCAGAAATTTCCCTTATTTTGGGGCAAAATTGCAGAAATTTTACTTATTTTGGGGCACAATTGCAGAAATTTCACTTATTTCAGGTAAAAATGGCAGAAATTTTTCTTATTTTGGGGCAAAAAGGCAGAAATTCCTAATATTTTGTGGCAAAAATGCAGAAATTCCCCTTATTTTGAGGTAAAAAGGCTGAAATTCCCCTTATTTGGGGGCAAAAAGGCAGAAATTTCCCTTATTTTGGGGCAAAATTGCAAACATTTCACTTATTTCAGGGTAATAAGTCAGAAATTTTCCTTACTTTGGGGCAAAAAACACAGAAATTCCCTTTGTTTTGGAAGGAAAATACAGAAATTCCACTTCTTTAGAGGCAAAAAGGCAGAAATTCCCCTTATTTTGAAGCAAAAATGAAGAAATTCCCCTAATTGTTGGGCAAAAAGGCAGAAATTCCCTATATGTTGGGGCAAAAAGACAGAAATTCTCCTTATTTTGGGACAAAACTCAGATATTCCACCTATTTTGGGGCAAAATTGCAGGAATTTACCTTATTTTGAGGCAAAATTGCAGAAATTTCCCTTATTTGGGGCAAAATTGCAGAAATTTCACTTATTTTCAGGTAAAAAGGCTGAAATATCCTTTATTTTGGGGCAAAAAGGAAGAAATTCCCCTTATTTTGGGGCAAAATTGCAGAAATTTTCCTTATTTTGGGGCAAAAAGGCTGAAATTCTTATTTTGAGGTAAAATGCTGAAATTCCCCATATTTTGGGGCAAAAGGCAAAACTTCTTCTTATTTTGGGGCAAAGAGGCACAAATTTCTCTTATTTTCGGGCAAAATTGCAGAAATTTCATTTATTTCAGGGCAAAAAGTCAGAAATTCCTTTTATTTTGGGGCAAAGAGCAGAAATTTCTTTTATTATGGTACAAAATTGAAATTTTTCTTATTTTGAAACAAAAAGGCAGAAAATTCCCCTTATTTTGAGGCAAAAGGCAGAAATTATTCTCAATTTGAGGTAAAATGCAGAAATTCCCTTTATTTTGGGGCTAAAAGGCAGAAATTCCCTGTATTTTGAAGCAAAATTGCAGAAATTCTCTTAATTTTCGGGCAAAAAGTCAGAAATTCTTTTTATTTTGGGGCAAAAAGACAGAAAATCTCCTTTATCGGGAGCAAACAGTCAGAAATTCCCCTTATTTTGGGGCAAAATTGCAGAAATTTCCTTTACATTGGGGCAAAATTGCAGAAATTTCCCTTATTTTGGGGCAAAATTGCAGAAATTTCAGGTATTTGAGAAAAAAAAGGCAGAAATTTTTTTGGGGGGGCAAAAAGGCAGAAATTTTTTTTATTTTGGTACAAAATTGCAGAAATTTTTCTTATTTTGGGGCAAAAAGTCAGAAATTCCCCATATTTTGGGGCAAAAATGCAGAAATTCTCCTCATTTTGAGGTAATAAGGCTGAAATTCCCCTTATTTGGGGGCAAAAAGGCAGAAATTTCGTTTATTTTGGGGAAAAGGCAGAAATTGCACTTATTTTGAGTCAAAAAGGTGGAAAATCCCCTTATTTTGGGGCAAAAATAAAGAAATTTGCTTTTTTATGGCAAAAAGGTATACATTCCCTTTATTTTCGGGCAAAAAGGAAGAAATTCTTTGTATTTTGGAGCAAAATTGCAGAAATTCCCCTAATTTTTGGGCAAAAAGGCAGAAATTTTCCTTATTTTGGGGTAAAATTGCAGAAATTTCCCTTATTTGGGGACAAAAACAGAAATTCCCCTTATTTTGGGGCAAAATTGCAGAAATTTCCCTTATTATGGGGAAAAATTGCAGAAATTTCCCTTATTTTAGGGCAAAATTGCAGAAATTTCACTTATTTCAGAGAAAAAAAGCAAAAATTTTTCTTATTTTGGGGCAAAAAGGCAGAAATTCCCATTATTTTGGGGCAAAAAGGCAGAAATTCACCTTATTTTGGGGTAAAATTGCAGAAATTTCCCTTATTTGGGGGCAAAAAGGCAGAAATTCCCCTTATTTTGGGGCAAAAAGGCAGAAATTTCCCTTATTTTGGGATAAAATTGCAGAAATTTCCCTTATTTGGGGGCAAAAAGGCAGAATTTCCCTTTATTTTGGGGCAAAAATAGAGAAATTCTTTTTATTTTGGGGCAAAAATCAGAAATTTCCTTTATTTTGGGGCAAAATTTTAGAAATTTCTTTTATATTGTTACAGACTTGCAGAAATTTTTCTTATTTTGTGGCAAAAAGGCAGAAATTCCCCATATTTTGGTGCAAAAAGGCTGAAATTCCCCTTATTTTGAGGTAAAATCCTGAAATTCCCCATATTTTGGGGCAAAAAGGCAGAAATTCCCCTCATTTGGGGGCAAAAAGGCACAAATTTCCCTTATTTTCGGGCATAATTGCAGGAATTTCATTTATTTCAGGGCAAAAAGTCAGAAATTCCTTTTATTTTGGGGCAAAAACAGAAATTTCTTTTATTTTGATACAAAATTGTAGAAATTTTCCTTATTTTGGAACAAAAAGGCAAAAATTACCCATATTTTGGGGAAAAAGGCAGAAATTCCTTTTATTTTGAGGTAAAAAGGCTGAAATTCCGGTTATTTTGGGGCCTAAAGGCAGAAATTCCCTTTACTTTCTGGCAAAAGGGCAGAAATTCCCGTTAATTGGGGCAGAAAAGCAGAAATTTTCCTTATTTAAGGGCAATAGGGCAGAAATTCCCCTTATTTTGTGGCAAAAAGGCAGAAATTCCCCTTATTTGAAGGTAAAAAGCTGAAATTCCCCTTATTTTTGGCAAAAAGGAAGAAATTCCTATTATTTTGGGGCAAAAGTGCAGAAATTTCTCTTATTTTGGGGCAAAAAGGCAGAAATTTCTTTTATTTTGGTACAAAATTGCAGAAATTTTCTTTATTTTGGGGCAAAATTGCAGAAATTTCCCTTATTTTGGGGCAAAATTGCAGAAATTTCACTTATTTCAGGGAAAAAGTGCAGAAATTTCTCTTATTTTGGGGCAAAAAGGCAGAAATTTCTTTTATTTTGGTACAAAATTGCAGAAATTTTATTTATTTTGGGGCAAAAATGAAGAAATTCCCCATATTTTGGGGCAAAAAGGCAGAGATTTGCATTATTATGAGGTAAAATGCTGAAATTCCCCTTATTTTGAGGCAAAAATACAGAAATTGCCTTCATTTTGTGGCAAAAAGGCAGAAATTTCCCTTATTTTGGGGCAAAATTGCAGAAATTTCACTTATTTCAGGGCAAAATTCAAAAATTCCTTTTATTTTGGGGCAAAAAGACAGAAATTCCGTTCATTTTTAGGTAAAAAGGCAGAAATTTCACTTATTTTGAGGGAAGAAGGCAGAAATTCCTCTTATTTTGGGGCAAAAATGAAGAAATTTCTCTTTTTTATGGCAAAAGGTATACATTCTCCTTATTTTCAGGCAAAAAAGCAGAAATTCCCCCTATTTTGGAGCAGAATTGAAGAAAATCCCCTAATTGTGGGGCAAAAAGGCAGAAATTCCCTATATGTTGGTGCAAAAAGACAGAAATTCTCCTTATTTTGGGGCAAAACTCAGAAATTCCACTTATTTTGGGGCAAACTTCCAGAAATTTCCCTTATTTTGGGGCAAAATTGCAGAAATTTTACTTATTTTGGGGCACAATTGCAGAAATTTCACTTATTTCAGGTAAATATGGCAGAAATTTTTCTTATTTTGGGGCAATAAGGCAGAAATTCCTAATATTTTGTGGCAAAAATGCAGAAATTCCCCTTATTTTGAGGTAAAAAGGCTGAAATTCCCCTTATTTGGGGGCAAAAAGGCAGAAATTTCCCTTATTTTGGGGCAAAATTGCAAACATTTCACTTATTTCAGGGTAATAAGTTAGAAATTTTCCTTATTTTGGGGCAAAAAATACAGAAATTCCATTTGTATGGGGGGGAAAAGACAGAAATCCATTTATTTAGAGGCAAAAAAGCAGAAATTCCCCTTATTTTGGAGCAAAATTGCAGAAATTTCCCTTTTTATAGCAAAAAGGTATGCATTCTTCTTATTTTCAGGCAAAAAGGCAGAAATTTCCCGTATTTTGGAGTAAAATTGCAAACATTTCACTTATTTCAGGGTAATGTCAGAAATTTTCCTTATTTTGGGACAAAAAGGACAGAAATTCCCTTTGTTTTGGAAGGAAAATACAGAAATTCCACTTCTTTTGAGACAAAAAGGCAGAAATTCCCCTTATTTTGAAGCAAAAATGAAGAAATTCCCCTAATTGTTGGGCAAAAAGACAGAAATTCTCCTTATTTTGGGGCAAAACTCAGAAATTCCACATATTTGGGACAAAATTGCAGGAATTTACCTTATTTTGAGGCAAAATTGCAGAAATTTCCCTTATTTGGGGCAAAATTGCAGAAATTTCATTTATTTCAGGGCAAAAAGTCAGAAATTCCTTTTATTTTGGGGCAAAGAGCAGAAATTTCTTTTATTATGGTACAAAATTGAAGAAATTTTTCTTATTTTGAAACAAAAAGGCAGAAAATTCCCCTTATTTTGAGGCAAAAGGCAGAAATTATTCTCAATTTGAGGTAAAATGCAGAAATTCCCTTTATTTTGGGGCTAAAAGGCAGAAATTCCCCGTATTTTGAAGCAAAATTGCAGAAATTCTCATAATTTTCGGGCAAAAAGGCAGAAATTCTCCTTATTTTGGGGCAAAAAGACAGAAAATCTCCTTTTTCAGGAGCAAACAGTCAGAAATTCCCCTTATTTTGGGGCAAAATTGCAGAAATTTCCTTTGCATTGGGGCAAAATTGTAGAAATTTCCCTTATTTTGGGGCAAAATTGCAGAAATTTCACGTATTTCAGGGAAAAAAAGGAGAAATTTTTTTTGGGGGGGCAAAAAGGCAGAAATTTTTTTATTTTGGTACAAAATTGCAAAAATTTTTCTTATTTTGGTGCAAAAATTCAGAAATTCCCCATATTTTGGGGCAAAAAGGCAGAAATTTTGTTTATTTTGGGGAAAAGGCAGAAATTGCACTTATTTTGAGTCAAAAAGGTGGAAAATCCCCTTATTTTGGGGCAAAAATGAAGAAATTTGCTTTTTTATGGCAAAAAGGTATACATTCCCTTTATTTTCGGGCAAAAAGGCAGAAATTCTTTGTATTTTGGAGCAAAATTGCAGAAATTTTTCTAATTTTTGGGCAAAAAGGCAGAAATTTTCCTTATTTTGGGGTAAAACTGCAGAAATTTCACTTATTTTGTGGCAAAATGTCAGAAATTCCCCTTATTTTCGGCAAAAAATGCAGAAAATCCCCTATTTTTTAGGGCAAAATTGCAGAAATCTCCCTTATTTGGGGGCAAAAACAGAAATTCCCTTTATTTTGGGGCAAAATTGCAGAAATTTCCCTTATTTTGGGGCAAAATTGCAGAAATTTCTTTTATTTTGGTACAAAATTGCAGAAATTTTCTTTATTTTGGGGCAAAAATGAAGAAATTCCCCATATTTTGGGGCAAAAAGGCAGAGATTCGCCTTATTATGAGGTAAAATGCTGAAATTCCCCTTATTTTGGGGCAAAAACACAGAAATTCCCTTCATTTTGTGGCAAAAAGGCAGAAATTTCCCTTATTTTGGGGCAAAATTGCAGAAATTTCACTTATTTCAGGGCAAAATTCAAAAATTCCTTTTCTTTTTGGGCAAAAAGACAGAAATTTTGTTTATTTTTGGGTAAAAAGGCAGAAATTTCACTTATTGTGAGGTAAGAAGGCAGAAATTCCTCTTATTTTGTGGCAAAAATGAAGAAATTTCCCTTTTTTTGTGGCAAAAGGTATATATTCTCCTTTTTTCAGGCAAAAAAGCAGAAATATCCCGTTTTTTGGAGCACAATTGCAGAAAATCCCCTAATTGTGGGGCAAAAAGGCAGAAATTCCCTATATGTTGGGGCAAAAAGACAGAAATTCTCCTTATTTTGGGGCAAGACTCAGAAATTCCACTTATTTTGGGGCAAAATTCCAGAAATTCCCCTTATTTTGAGGTAAAAAGGCTGAAATTCCCCTTATTTGGGGGCAAAAATGCAGAAATGTCCCTAATTTTGGGGCAAAATTGCAGAAATTCCATTTCTTTTGGTGCAAAATTCCCAAAATTTCCCTTATTTTGGGGCAAAATTGCAGAAATTTTACTTATTTAGGGGCAAAATTGCAGAAATTTCACTTTTTTCAGGGAAAAAAGGCCGAAATTTTCCATTTTTGGGAGCAAAAAGGCAGAAATTCCTAATATTTTGTGGCAAAAATGCAGAAATTTCCCTTATTTTGAGGTAAAAAGGCTGAAATTCCCCTTATTTGGGGGCAAAAATGCAGAAATTTCTCTTATACTGGGGCAAAATTGCAGAAATTTCACTTATTTCAGGGTAATAAATCAGAAATTTTCCTTATTTTGGGGCAAAAAATACAGAAATTCCATTTGTATGGGGGGAAAAAGACAGAAATCCATTTATTTAGAGGCAAAAAAGCAGAAATTCCCCTTATTTTGGAGCAAAATTGCAGAAATTTCCCTTTTTATAGCAAAAAGGTATGCATTCTTCTTATTTTCAGGCAAAAAGGCAGAAATTTCCCGTATTTTGGAGTAAAATTGCAAACATTTCACTTATTTCAGGGTAATAAGTCAGAAATTTTCCTTATTTTGGGACAAAAAGGACAGAAATTCCCTTTGTTTTGGAAGGAAAATACAGAAATTCCACTTCTTTTGAGGCAAAAAGGCAGAAATTCCCCTTATTTTGAAGCAAAAATGAAGAAATTCCCCTAATTGTTGGGCAAAAAGGCAGAAATTCCCTATATGTTGGGCAAAAAGACAGAAATTCTCCTTATTTTGGGGCAAAACTCAGAAATTCCACATATTTTGGGACAAAATTGCAGGAATTTACCTTATTTTGAGGCAAAATTGCAGAAATTTCCCTTATTTGGGGCAAAATTGCAGAAATTTCATTTATTTCAGGGCAAAAAGTCAGAAATTCCTTTTATTTTGGGGCAAAGAGCAGAAATTTCTTTTATTATGGTACAAAATTGAAGAAATTTTTCTTATTTTGAAACAAAAAGGCAGAAAATTCCCCTTATTTTGAGGCAAAAGGCAGAAATTATTCTCAATTTGAGGTAAAATGCAGAAATTCCCTTTATTTTGGGGCTAAAAGGCAGAAATTCCCCGTATTTTGAAGCAAAATTGCAGAAATTCTCATAATTTTCGGGCAAACAGTCAGAAATTCCCCTTATTTTGGGGCAAAATTGCAGAAATTTCCTTTGCATTGGGGCAAAATTATAGAAATTTCCCTTATTTTGGGGCAAAATTGCAGAAATTTCACGTATTTCAGGGAAAAAAGGCAGAAATTTTTTTGGGGGGGCAAAAAGGCAGAAATTTTTTTTATTTTGGTACAAAATTGCAGAAATTTTTCTTATTTTGGGGCAAAAATTCAGAAATTTCCCATATTTTGGGGCAAAAAGGCAGAAATTTTGTTTATTTTGGGGAAAAGGCAGAAATTGCACTTATTTTGAGTCAAAAAGGTGGAAAATCCCCTTATTTTGGGGCAAAAATGAAGAAATTTGCTTTTTTATGGCAAAAAGGTATACATTCCCTTTATTTTCGGGCAAAAAGGCAGAAATTCTTTGTATTTTGGAGCAAAATTGCAGAAATTTTTCTAATTTTTGGGCAAAAAGGCAGAAATTTTCCTTATTTTGGGGTAAAACTGCAGAAATTTCACTTATTTTGCGGCAAAATGTCAGAAATTCCCCTTATTTTCGGGAAAAAAATGCAGAAAATCCCCTATATTTTAGGGCAAAATTGCAGAAATCTCCCTTATTTGGGGGCAAAAACAGAAATTCCCTTTATTTTGGGGCAAAATTGCAGAAATTTCCCTTATTATGGGGAAAAATTGCAGAAATTTCCCTTATTTTAGGGCAAAATTGCAGAAATTTCCCTTATTTTGGGGCAAAATTGCAGAAATTTCACTTATTTCAGGGAAAAAAGGCAGAAATTTTCCTTTTTTGGGGGCAAAATTGCAGAAATTTCACTTATTTCAGGAAAAAAAGGCAGAAATTTTCCTTTTTTGGGGGCAAAATTGCAGAAATTTCACTTATTTCAGGGAAAAAAGGCAGAAATTTCTCTTATTTTGGGGCAAAAAGGCGGAAATTTCTTTTATTTGGTACAAAATTGCAAAAATTTTTCCTTATTTCGGGGCAAAAAGGCAGATATTCCTGAAATTTTGGTGCAAAAAGCAGAAATTCTATTTATTTTGAGGTAATAAGGCTGAAATTCCCCATATTTTGTGGCAAAAAGGTAGAATATCCCCTTATTTTGGGGTAAAATTGCAGAAATTTCAATTATTTCAGGGCAAAATTTAGAAATTCCTTTTATTTTTGGGCAAAAAGACAGAAATTCCCTCTATTTTGGGGAAAAAGGCAGAAATTCCACATATATTGATGTAAAACGGCAGAAATTCAACTTATTTTGAGGAAAAAAGGAAGAAATTTCCCTTTTTTTATAGCAAAATGGCAAAAATTCCCTTTATTTTTTTTCCAAAAAGGCAGAAAATCCTTATATTTTGGAGCAAAATTGCAGAAATTCACCTAATTTAGGGCAAAATTGCTGAAATTTCGCTTATTTGGGGCAGAATTGTAGAAATTTAACTTATTTCAGGGAAAAATCTCAGAAATTCCACTTATTTTGGGGCAAAAATCAGAAATTCTTTTTGTTTTGGGGCAAAAAGGCAAAAATTCTTCTAATTTTGGCGCAAAAATGCAAAAATTACTTTTATTTTGGGGCAAAAATGAAGAAATTTCCCTTATTTAATGGCAAAAAGGCAGAAAATTCTTTTATTTTGTGGCAAAATTGCAGACATTTATTTTGGGGCAGAGAGGCAGAAATTCCTTTTATTTTTGGGCAAAATTCCAGAAATTCCCCTCATTTTGGGGCAAAATTGCAGAAATTTCCCTTATTTTGGGCCAGAAAGGCAGAGATTCCCCCAGTTTTGGGTCGAAAAGGCAGAAATGCCCCGTTTTTTGGACAAAATTCCAGAAATTGACCTTATTTTCGTGCAAAATTGCAGCAATTTTTCTTATTTTGGAGCAAAAAGCCAGAAATTCTTATTTTGGGGCAAAATTGCACATTAATGATTTTGGTGACAATTATTTTGGGTATATAAATTATTCTGACATTGATTATTTTGGTAACGTTAATTCTTTAGTAAACATTAATTATTTCAGTGACATTAATCATTTAGATGACATCAAAAATTTTGGTGACATTAATACTTTTGGTGACAGCGAGAGAGAGCAGAGAAAGAGAGGAGTGTAAGAGTGTGTCAAGATTCAAAAAGGAGAGGAGAGAGAGTAGAAAGAGGGTAGAGTGACAAAGAGAGCAAGATGAGAGATAGGAGAGATAGGAGAGGAGAGACATGATAAACAGAGACAGAGAAGAGAGAAAGAGACATTGAAAGCAAGAGAGAGAAGAGAGAGGAGAGAGATTGAAGCAAGAGAGAGGAGAGAGCAAAGAGAAGAGAGAGGAGAGAATAAAAAGATGGAAAGACAGAATAGAAAGAGTTTAGAGAGAAAGAAAGAGAGAGATGAGAAACAAAGAGACAGAGAAGAGATAGAGGAAAGAGATTAGAGTGAGAAGAGTGTAAGAGACAGAGAGGAGAAAGAGGAGAAAGAGAAGTGTAAGAGAGAGAAAATAGAGAGGAGAGAGTAGAAAGAGGAGAGATAGAGAGAAAAAGGGAAGGAAGAGAAAGACAGATGAGAAAGAGTGAGACAGAGAAGAGAGAGTGAAGAGAGAGGAGAGGAGAGAGATATTAAAGTGAGAGAAGCGTAAGAGACAAGAGAGAAGCGAGAGAGAGGAGAGAGAAAGGGAGATAGAGGAGAGAGAGAGAATAAAGAGGAGATAGAAAAAAGAGAGAGGAGTGAAAGTTAAAGAGAGAGAGGAGAAAGACACAACAAAGAGACAGAGAGGAGCGAGGAAAGATAGAAATAGGAGAAAGGTGAGAAAGAGAAAAAGAAAGAGGACAGAGAGGAGGGAGAGAATAATAGATAATGGAGAGAAAAAGAAGAGAGAGGAGAGAGAAAGAAAAAAATGAGAGAAAGAGGAGAGAGAGGAGAGAGGAGAGAGAGGAACGAATAAGAGAGAGAGTAGAAAGAGAGAGTCGAGAGAGAGAGGGGAGAGACAAAAAGATAGAGGGGAAGGAGAGAGTGGAGAGAGATAAAGGAGATAGAGAGATAGAGAGGAGAGAGAGAAAGAGAAAATCATAGAGAAAGAGAGGATAAAGAGAAGAAAGAGGAGAGTGAAAAATTGAGAGATGACAGAGAGGAAAAAGAGGCGAGAGCGGCAACAGATGGAGAGAGGAGAGAAAGGAGATAAAGGTAAAGAGAAAGAACGGAGAGATGAAGAGAAAAAGAGAGAAGAGGTAGGAGAGAGAAAGAGAGACAGAGAAGGGAGAGTAGTAGTTTCAACTTTTTAGTTACTGGGGTAGTGTCTTCAGTCAATAACGAAGTACAGCAGGTTTCGGGTACTTCCCAGTTGTTTTGGGTGATTCGCGTGTAGTTTCAACTTTTCAGTCACCGGTTCAGCATTTTTAGTCACGACGTGCAGCATGTGTCGGGGACTTTCCACTCGTTATGTGTGGTTCGCGAGACGTATCAACTTTTCAGTCACCGGGACAGCGTTTTCTATCACAAAGGACATGCAGCCTATTCCAGGGCATACCCAGTCGTTTTTGGTGGATTGCGGGTTGTTTCACCTTTTCAGTCTCTGAAACAGTTTTTTCAATCACTTTCTATGAGCAGCCCATTTCGAGAACTTCCCAGTCGTTTTGGGTGTTTGGCGGGTCGCTTCAACTTTTTAGTCACCAGTACAGCATTTTCTGTCAACTCCGACGTGCAGCCCGTTCAAAAGACTTACCAGTCGTTTTGGGAGCTTCACGGGTCGTTTGACCTTTTGAGTCACCGGGATATGTTTTCAGTCACTTCCGACGTACAGTTCTTTCTCAGGACTTCCCAGTCGTTTTCCATGATTTGCGGGTCATTTCAACTTTTCAATCACCGAAGAAAAGTTTTCAGTCAATTCCAACGTGCAACCTGTTCCGTGGTCTTCCCACTCGTTTTGAGTTGTGTGCGGGTCGTTTCAACTTTTCTGCCAAAGGGGCAGCGATTCAGTCACTTCAGACATGCAACCCGTTCCGTAGTCTTCCAACTCGTTTTGAGCTGTGTGCGGGTCTTTTCAACTTTTCTGTCAAATGAGCAACGTTTCAGTCATGTCAGACATGCAGCCCATCCGGTGACTTCCCATTCGTTTTGGGTGGTTCTCGAAACGTTTAAACTTTACAGTCACCGGGTAGAATTTTCAGTCATTTCCGACGTGCATCCCATTCCGGATACTTCCCAGTCGTTTTGGTGAGTCACATGTCGTTTCAACCTCTTAGTCACCGGGGAAACTTTCTCAGTACCTTCCGACGTTCATCCCATACCGGTGACTTCCCAGTCAAGATGGGCGATTGGCGTTTCATTACAAATTTTCAGTCATTGGGGCACTATTCTCAGTCAATTCCTATGAGCAGCCCGTTTCGATGACTTCTGAGTATTTTTTGCGTGGTTCGCTCGAAATTGGAATATTTCATTCACCTGGACAGCGTTTTCAGTCAATTTCAACGTGCAGCTCGTTCCAGGAACTTCCCAGTTGTTTTGGGTAATTCTCGGTTCGTTTCAACTCTTCAGTCACCGCAAAATCATTTTCAGTTAATTCGGAAGTGCAACCCATTCTGACGACTTCCCAGTCTATTTGTGAATTTTGTGGGTCGTTTGAACTTTTCAGTCACCCGGTAAGCGTTTTAGTCACTTCCAATGTGAAGCACATTCCGGAGACTTCACAGTCTTTTTCAGAGGTTCGCGAGTGTTTTCTATTTTCATTCACTTGGGGCAACATTTTCCGTAACTTCCTACGTGCAGCCCATTCGGTGACCTTCCCAGTCGTTTTTGGTGGTTTGTGAGTTGTTTCAACTTTACAGTAAGTGGGACTGCTTTTTCAGTCACTTCCGACCTGCGGCACATTCCGGGTCTTCCAGTCGTTTAAGGAGGATCACTGTTCAAGTTTCCTGTCATCAGAGCAGCGTTCTCAATTAATTCCAAAGTGCAGTTTAATCTCGGGACTTCCTAGTCGTTTTGGGTGATTCGCGGGTCATTTCAACTTTAAGTCAATGGGCAGTGTCTTCTGTCAATTTCTAAGTGCATCTCGTTCTGATGACCTCTCAATCATTTTGTGAGGTTCGCGTGTCGTTTCAATATTCAGTTACCGATGCAGCGTTGTCAGTCATGTCCGACGTGCAGACCGTTTCATGGACTTACCATTTGTTTTGTGTGGTTCTCAGTTTCATTCAACTTTTCAGTAACCAGACACGCATTTTCAGTCACGTTAAGCAGCACATTTCTGGGACTTCCCAGTCATTTCGGGTGGTTCACATATCGTTTCACCTTTAAAGTTTCTGGGGCAGCGTTTTCAGTATAGTCTGCCAATTCTGGGGACTTTCCAGACATTTAGGATAGTTCTTAGGTCGTGTCAACTTTTCAATCACAGGTCAGCGTTTTCTATCACTTCCTATGTGCAGCCAATTCCGTGAATTTCCTAGTCGTTTTGCGTGGTTCGCCCTTCCTTTCAATTTTTCAGTCACCAGGGCAACGTTTGGGCAACTTTTTCAGTAACTACTAACATGCACCCATTCTGGAGACTTCCCAGTCGTTTTGGTGGTTCTCCTGTGTTTTCAAATTTTCAGTCACACGGGCAGCGTTTTCAGTCACTTCCGACGTACAACTCGTTTCATGGACTTCCCAATCGTTTCAAAAGTTTCGCATGTCATTTCAACTTATCAGTAACCGGGCAGCGTTTTCAGTCACTTCCGACGTACAGCCCATGGTGGGGACTTTCCAGTCTTTATTGTTGTTTCGCTTGTCGTTTCGACTTTTCAGTCACTGAAGCAGAGATTTGCGTCACTTCCTATTTGCAAGCTCTTTACGGAAATTTCCCAGTCATTATTGGTCGTTTCAACCTTTCAGCCCCCGGGTCAGCGTTTTCAGTCACGTCCGACGTGCTGACCATTCCGTGTACTTCCTAGTTGTTTTGGGTGGTTCGCGTTTCAACTTTTTATTCACCTGGGCAGCGTTTTCAGTCAAATTTGACATGTAGCCCATTCAGGAGAATCTCCAGTTGTACTTAGTAGTTTTTGGGTCGTTTCAAGTTTACAGTCAACGGGTAGACTTTTCAATCACTTCGGACGTGCAGCCAATTCTGGGGAATTCAAAGTCGTTTTGGGTTGATCGCAGTTCATTTCAACTTTTCAGTCATGGAAGTAGCGTTTTGTGTCAATTCCTATGTGCAGCCCATTTCAGCGTTTTCCCAGTCGTTTTGGGTGGTTCGATGGACGTTTCTACGTATCTAGCGTGTTCAGTCACTATGGACATGCAGCCAGTAATGGGGACTTCCAAATTGTTTTTTTGGTTCGGAGGTCGTTACAACCATTCAGTCACCGGGTAGAGTTTTTAGTCGGTTCCGATGTGTAGCATGTTCTGCGGACTTCATTGTCGTTTTCGGTGGTTCGCGAGTTGTTTTAAATTGTTGAACACCAGGGCAGCGTTTTCAGTCATATCCGACGTGCAGCTTATTCTGGGGACTTCCCAGTCGTTTTGGGAGGTTTGCTGGTCGTTTTAAAGTTACAGTCAAAGTTTAGACTTTTGAGTCACTTCTGACGTGTAGTCAGTTCCAGGGACTCCCTATTTGTTTCGTGTAAATCGCAGTTAGTTTCTACATTTCACTGTTTAGGGGTAGCGTTTTTTAGTCACTTTTAAATAGCCGCTGTGCCGGGGTTCACCAGTCGCTTTTGGTGGATCACAGTTAGTTTCAACTTTTTAAGTCTCTGAGGCAGTGTTTTTCGTCACAACCGACATGAAATACGTTGCAGAGACAGTCGTTTTGTGTGGTTGGCGGGTCGAATAATTTTGTAAGTCACCAGCACACCGATTTTAGCCACTTTCTACGGGCAACCCTTCCGGTGACTTCTAAGATGTTTCGGGTGGTTCCCGGTTCGTTTCAACTTTTCAGTCAACAGTGCAGCGTTTTCAGTCACTTCTGACATGCCACCCATTCCTGTGACTACCCAGTCATTTAGGATTGTGCACGGGTCGTTTCAACTTTTCAGTCACCCGCCTAGCGTTTTCAATCACTTCCGACGTGCAACCCACTCCGTGGACTTCCCAGTTGCTTTGACTGGTTCGCTGATCGTTTCAAATTTACAGTCACCTGTGTAGCATATTTCACTTATTTCCGATGTGCAGCTCATTTCGAAAAATTACCAGTAGTTTCGTGTGGTTTCCAGGTCGTTTCAACTCTTCAGTCACTCGGGCATTGTTTTCAGTCACTCCCAAAGTGCAACTGATTCCTTGGTCTTCCCAGAGACATTGACAGGTTCGCGGGTCTATTTAAATTTACCGGTGAAGTTTGCAGTCACTTCCGACGTGCAGTCCATTCTGGGTACTTCCAAGTCTTTTTTTGTAAATCACATATTCTTTCAACTCTTCAGTCAGCGGGACAGCGTTTTCAGTCATAACCGATGTTCATCTTATTCCGGGTACTTCCTAGTCGTTTTTGCTGTTTCGCCTGTCGTTTCTACTTTCAGTCACCGGGGCAGCGTTTTCAGGAACTACCAACGTGCAGCTAATCCAAGGTCTTCCCAGTCGTTTTGTGTTATTCACAGATCGTTTCTACCGAGGCAGCGTTTTCAAACACTCCCTACGTGCAGTCTACTCTGTGGACTTCCCAGTCACTTAGGGTGGGACTCAGTTCTTTTCAACTTTTCGGTCAGTCGGGCAGTGTTTTCAGTCACTTCTTATGTGCAGCCTATTCCAAAAACTTCCTGGTCGTTTTGGGTCATTTCCGGGTCGTTTTACCCTTTCAGTATCCGGGGCAACGTTTTCTATTATAACCCACGCGCCGTATGTTTCTGGTACTTTATAGTCGTTTAGTGAGGTTTGCGAAGCGTGTAACCTTTTCAGTCACCAAGGAAGCGTTTTCAGTCATTTACGACATGCAACCTATTACTGAGATTTCACAGTCGTTTCGTGTGGTTCGCGTGTCGTTTAAACTTCTTAGTCACCCGGGCAGCGTTTTTAATGACTTGTGACGGGCAACCCGTTTCGTGAACTTCACTGTCGTTTCAGGTGATTTCGAGTTGTTTCAACAGTTCAATCACCGGGTAGACTTTTCATTTACCTCCGACGTGCAGCCCATTCCGTGGACTTACCTGTCCTGTGGAGTGGTTCGCAGGTCATTTCATCTTTTCAGTCACCGGGGCACGTTTTCATTCATATCGGACGTGCAGTTTATTCCGAGGACTTCCCAGTCGTTTTGGCTGGTTAGACTGTCCTTTCAACTTTTCATTCACCAAGGCTGGGTATTCAGTAAATATTGACATGCAACCCATTCCGGGGACTTCTTAGTCGTTTTGGGTGTTTCGTGGGTCTTTTCAACTTTTCAGTTACAGTGGCAGCGTTTTCAGATACTTCCGATGTGCAGCTCATATTGGAGAGTCCCAGTCTTTTCGGTTTGTACCCGGGTTAGGGTTAGTGTTACGGTTAGGGTTAGGGTTCGGGTTCGGGTTCAAGTTAAAGTTAGTGTTAGGGCTAGAGTTAGAGTGGTGCGCATGTGCAGTGGTTAGAATTAGGGTTAGGGCTAGGGTTAAGGTTAGGGTTATGGTTATTGTTAGGTTTAGGGTTTAGGGTTTAGTGTTTAGGGTTTAAGGTTTAGGGTTTAGGATTGTTTAAGATTTAGGGTGGTTTAGGTTTAGGGTTTAGGGTTTAGAGTTTAGGATTGTTTAAGGTTTAGGGTTGTTTAGGGTTTAGGGTTTAAAGTTGTTGAGGGTTGTTTAGGGTATAGTGTTTAGGGTTAAGGGTTTAGGGTTGTTTAGTGTTTAGTGTTTAGAGTTTAGGGTTGTTTAGGGTTTAGTGTTTAAGGTTTAGGGTTTAGGGTTGTTTGGTGTTTAGTGTTTAGTGTTGTTTAGGGTATAGTGTTAATGGTTTAGGGTTTAGGGTTGTTTAGGGTTTAGTGTTTAAGGTTTAGGGTATAGGGTTGTTTAGGGTTTAGTGTTTAGGGTTGTTTATGGTTTAGTGATTAGGGTTGTTCAGGGTTGTTTAGAGTTTAGTGTTTAGGGTTATTCAGGGTTTAGGATTTAGGGTTGTTCAGAGTTTAGGATTTATGGTCGTTCAGGGTTTAGTATTTAGGGTTTAAGGTTAAGGGGTTAGGGTTAGGGTTAGAGTTAGGGTTAGCATTAGGGTTAGAGTTAGGGTTATGGGGTTATGTTAGGCTTAGGGTTAGGGTTAGGGCTAGGGGGTTAAGGTTAGGGTTAGGGTTAGGGTTAGGTTTAGGTTTAGGGTTAGGGTTATGGTTTTTGTTAGATTTATGGTTTAGGATTTAGGGTTTAGGGTTTAAGGTTTAGGGTTTAGGATTGTTTAAGTTTTAGGGTGGTTTAGGTTTAGGTTATAGCGTTTAAGATTGTTTAATGTTTAGGGTTGTTTAGGGTTTAGCGTTTAGAGTTGTTTAGGGTTGTTTAGGGTTGTTTAGGATTTAGTGTATAGGGTTGTTAAGGGTTTATGATATAGGATTTTTTAAGGTTTATGGTGTAGGGTTGTATAGTGTTTTAGGGTTTAGAGTTATGGTTGTTTAGGGTTTAGGATTGTTTAGGGTATAATGTTTAGGGTTAAGGGTTTAGGGTTTTTTAGGGTATAGTGTTAATGGTTTAGGGGTTTTTAGCGTTTAGTGTTTAGGGTGCTTTTTGATTAGTGTTTAGGGTTTTTCAGGGTTTAGGGTTTAGGGTTGTTCAGGGTTTAGAATTTAAGGTGTTAGGGATAGTGTTAGGGTTAGGTTTATGGTGAGGGTTAGGGTTAGGGTTAGGGTTAGGTTTAGGGTTAGGGTTAGGGTTACACTTAGGAGGTTAGGTTTATTGTTAGGATTAGGGTTAGGGTTAAAGTTAGGGTTAGGTTTAGTGTTAAGGTTATGTTTACAATTAGGTTTCAGTTTAGAATTAAGGTTAAAGGTAGGGTAAGGGTTAGGGTTAGGATTACGATTAGAGGGTTAGGTTTATGGTTAGGATTAGGGTTATGGTTAGGGTTAGGCTTAGGGTTAGTGTTAGGATTAGTGTTAGTGTTTGGGTTAGGGTTAGGGTTAGGGTTAGGGTTAGGGTTAGGGTTACGGTTAGGGTTAGGTTTAGGGTTATGGTTATTGTTAGGTTTATGGTTCAGGGTTAAAAGTTTAGGGTTTAGGATTGTTTAAGTTTTAGTGTGGATTAGGTTTAGGGTTTAAAGTTTAGTGTTAGTGTTAGGGTTAGGGTTAGGTTTAGGGTTTAGGATTTAGTGTTAGGATTAGGATTAGGGTTAGGATTAGGGTTAGGGTTATGGTTAGGGTTAGGGTTAGGCTTACGGTTAGAAATAAGGTTAGGGTTAGGGTTAGGGTTAGGGTTAGGTTTAGTGTTAGTGTTAGCTTTAGAAATATGGTCAGGATTAGGGCTAGGGTTAAGGTTATGTTTATTGTAAGGTTTAGGGTTAGGTTTAGATTTAAGGTTATAGTTAGGGTTAGGGTTAGTGTTACGATTACGGGCTTAGGTTTATGGTTAGTATATTAGGGTTAGGGTTTAGTGTTAGGATTAGTGTTAGTGTGAGGGTTTGGGTTATTTTTAGGGTTATGATTAGGGTTAGGTTTAAAGTTATGGTTATTTTTAGGTTTAGGGTTTAGAATTTAAGGTTTAGGGTTTAGGAATGTTTAAGGTTTAGGGTGGATTAGGATTATGGTTTAGAGTTTAGTGTTAGGTTTAGGGTTAGAGTTAGGTTTAGGGTTTAGGGTTTAGTGTTAGGTTAAGGCTTAGGGTTAAGTTTAGGTTTAGGGTTAGGGTTAGTGTTACATTTAGGGTTAGGGTTAGAGATAGGGTTAGGGTAAGGGTTAGGTTTAGGGTTAATGTTATTGTTAGGTTTAGGATTTAGGGTTTAATGTTTAGGGTTTAGAATTGTTTGAGGTTTAGGGTGGATTAGGTATAGGGTTTACAGTTTAGTGTTGGGGTTAGTAATAGGGTTAGTTTTAGGGTTTAGGGTTTAATGTTAGGGTTAGGGTTAGGGTTATGGTTAGGTTAAGGGTTATGGTTATTGTTAGGTTTAGAATTTAGTGTTTAGGGTTTAAGGTTTAGGATTTAGGGTTTAGGGTTGTTTAAGGTTTAAGGTGGATTAGGTTTATGGTTTATAGTTTAGTATCAGGTTTAGGGTTAGGTTTAGGATTAGAGTTATGGTTAGGGTTAAGGTTAGGGTTAGGGTTAGGGTTAGGGTTAGTGTTATGGATAGGGTTAGGTTTATGTTTAGGGTTTAGGGTTCAGTGTTAGGATTAGGGTTAGGGTTAGGGTTACGGTTAGGGTTAGGGTTAGGTTTAGGATTAAGGTTAGGTTTAGGGTTAGGGATAAGCTTAGTGTTAGGGTTAGTTTTAGGGTTATGGTTATTGTTAGGTTTAGGGTTAAGGTTTAGGGTTTAAGGTTAGGTTTTGGGATTCTTTAATGTTTAGGATCGATTATGTCTAGGGTTTAGAGTTTAGTGTTAGGAATAGGGTTAGGGTTAGGTTTAGGGTTTAGGGTTTAGTGTTAGGGTTAGGGTTAGGGTTAGGGTTAGGGTTTGGGTTAGGGTTAGGGTTGGGGTTATGTTTAGGGTTAGGGTTTTGGTTATGGTTAGGGTTAAATTTATGGTTAGGATTAGGGTTAGGGTTAGGGTTAGGGTTAAGTTTAGGGTTTAGGCTATAGTGTTAGGATTAGGGTTAGGGTTAGGGTTAGGGTTAGGGTTAGGGTTAGGGTTAGGGTTAGGGTTAGGGTTAGGGTTAGGGTTAGGGTTATGGTTAGTGTTATGGTTATTGTTAAGTTTAAAATTTAGGGTTTAGGGTTTAGGGTTTAAGGTTTTGGGTTTAGGATTGTTTAAATTTTAGCGTGGTTTAGGTTTATGGTTTAGTGTTTAGGGTTTTGAAGTGAGAGAAGCCTAAGAGACAGGGGAGAAGCAAGAGAGAAGAGAGAGAAAAAGAGATAGAGGAGAGTATAAAGAAGAGACAGAAAAAAGAGAGAGGAGTGAAAGTTAAAGAGAGAGAGGAGAAAGAGAGAAGACAGAGGAGAGAGAAGAGAGAAGAGAGACAGAAAGAGTGAGAGGAGAGGAGAAAGACACAACAAAGAGACAGAGAGGAGTGAGGAAAGTGAGAGATAGGAGAAAGGCGAGAAAGAGAAAGAGAAAGAGGACAGATCGGAGGGAGAGAATAATAGATAATGGAGAGAAAGAGAAGAGAGAGGAGAGAGAAAGAGAAAAAAATGAGAGAAAAAGGAGAGAGAGGAGAGAGGAGAGAGAGGAACGAATAAGAGAGAGAGTAGAGAGAGTCGAGAGAGAGAGGGGAGAGAAAGAAAGAAGGGAAGGAGAGAGTGGAGAAAGATAAAGGAAATAGAGAGATAGGAAAAAGAGAGAGAAAGAGAAAAACAGAGAAAGAGAGGATAAAGAGAAGAAAGAGGAGAGTGAAAAATTGAGAGATGACAAAAAGGAAAGAGTCGAGAGCGACAACAGATGGAGAGAAAGAGGAGAGAAAGGAGATAAAGGTAAAGAGAAAGAACGGAGAGATGAAGAGAAAAAGAGAGAAGAGGTAGGAGAGAGAAAGAGACAGAAAAAGGGGAGAGTAGTAGTTTCAACTTTTCAGTCACTGGGGTAGTGTCTTCAGTCAATAACGAAGTACAGCAGGTTTTGGGTACTTCCCAGTTGTTTTGGGTGATTCGCGTGTAGTTTCAATTTTCAGTCACCGGTTCAGCATTTTTAGTCACGACGTGCAGCATGTGTCGGGGACTTTCCACTCGTTATGTGTGGTTCGCGAGACGTATCAACTCTTTAGTCACCGGGACAGCGTTTTCTATCACAAAGGACATGAAGCCGATTCCAGGGCGTACCCAGTCGTTTTTGGTGGATTGCGGGTTGTTTCACATTTTCAATCTCCGAAACAGTTTTTTCAATCACTTTCTATAAGCAGCCCATTTCGAGAACTTCCCAGTCGTTTTGGGTGTTTGGCGGGTCGCTTCAACTTTTTAGTCACCAGTACAGCATTTTCTGTCAACTCCGACGTGCAGCCCGTTCAGAAGACTTACCAGTCGTTTTGGGAGCTTCACGGGTCGTTTGACCTTTTGAGTCACCGAGATATGTTTTCAGTCACTTTCGACTTACAGTTCTTTCTCAGGACTTCCCAGTCGTTTTCCATGATTTGCGGGTCATTTCAACTTTTCAATCACCGAAGAAAAGTTTTCAGTCAATTCCAACGTGCAACCCGTTCCGTGGTCTTCCCACTCGTTTTGAGTTGTGTGCGGGTCGTTTCAACTTTTCTGCCAAAGGGGCAGCGATTCAGTCACTTCAGACATGCAACTCGTTCCGTAGTCTTCCAACTCGTTTTGAGCTGTGTGCGGGTCTTTTTAACTTTTCTGTCAAATGAGCAACGTTTCAGTCATGTCAGACATGCAGCCCATCCGGTGACTTCCCATTCGTTTTGGGTGGTTCTAGAAACGTTTAAACTTTACAGTCACCGGGTAGAATTTTCAGTCATTTCGGACGTTCATCCCATTCCGGATACTTCCCAGTCGTTTTGGTGGGTCACATGTCGTTTCAACTTCTTAGTCACCGGGGAAACTTTCTCAGTACCTTCCAACGTTCATCCCATACCGGTGACTTCCCAGTCAAGATGGGCGATTGGCGTTTCATTACAAGTTTTCAGTCATTGGGGCACTATTCTCAGTCAATTCCTATGAGCAGCCCGTTTCGATGACTTCTGAGCTCTTTTTTGCGTGGTTCGCTCGAAATTGGAATATTTCATTCACCTGGACAGCGTTTTCATTCAATTCCGACGTGCAGCTCGTTCCAGGAACTTCCCAGTTGTTTTGGGTAATTCTCAGGTCGTTTCAACTCTTCAGTCACCGCAAAATCATTTTCAGTTAATTCGGACGTGCAACCCATTCTGAGGACTTCCCAGTCTTTTTGTGAATTTTGTGGGTCGTTTGAACTTTTCAGTCACCCGGTAAGCGTTTTAGTCACTTCCAATGTGAAGCACATTCCGGAGACTTCCCAGTCGTTTTCAGAGGTTCGCGAGTGTTTTCTATTTTCATTCACTTGGGGCAGCGTTTTCCGTAACTTCCTACGTGCAGCCCATTCGGTGACCTTCCCAGTCGTTTTTGGTGGTTTGTGAGTTGTTTCAACTTTACAGTAAGCGGGACTGCGGCACATTCCGGGTCTTCCAGTCGTTTAAGGAGGATCACGGTTCAAGTTTTCTGTCATCAGAGCAGCATTCTCAATTAATTCCAACGTGCAGTTTAATATCGGGACTTCCTAGTCGTTTTGGGTGATTCGCGGGTCATTTCAACTTTAAGTCAATGGGCAGTGTCTTCTGTCAATTTCTAAGTGCATCCCGTTCTGATGACCTCTCAATCCTTTTGTGTGGTTTGCGTGTCGTTTCAATATTCAGTTACCGATGCAGCGTTGTCAGTCATGTCCGATGTGCAGACCCTTTCATGGACTTAACATTTGTTTTGTGTGGTTCTCGGTTTCATTCAACTTTTCAGTAACCAGACACGCATTTTCAGTCACGTTATGCAGCACATTTCTGGGACTTCCCAGTCATTTCGGGTGGTTCACATACCGTTTGAACCTTTAAAGTTTTTGGGGCAGCGTTTTCAGTATAGTCTGCCCATTTTGGGTACTTTCCAGACATTTAGGATAGTTCTTAGGTCGTTTCAACTTTTCAATCACCGGTCAGCGTTTTCTATCACTTCCTGTGTGCAGCCGATTCCGTGAATTTCCCAGTCGATTTGCGTGGTTCGCCCTTCGTTTCAATTTTTCAGTCACCAGGGCAACGTTTGGGCAACTTTTTCAGTAACTTCTGACATGCACCCATTCTGGAGACTTCCCAGTCGTTTTCGGTGGTTCTCTTGTGTTTTCAAATTTTCAGTCACACGGGCAGCGTTTTTAGTCACTTCCGACGTACTCGTTTCATGGACTTCCCAGTCGTTTCAAAAGTCTCGCATGTCATTTCAACTTATCAGTAACCGGGCAGCATTTTCAGTCACTTCCGACGTCCAGCCCATGGCGGGGACTTCCCAGTCTTTATTGTTTCGCTGATCGTTTCGACTTTTCAGTCACTGAAACAGAGATTTGCGTAACTTCCTATTTGCAAGGTCTTTACGGAAATTTCCCAGTCATTTCTGGTCGTTTCAACCTTTCAGCCCCCGGGTCAGCGTTTTCAGTCACGTCCGACGTGCTGACCATTCCGTGTACTTCCTAGTTGTTTTGGGTTGTTCGCGTTTCAACTTTTTATTCACCTGGGCAGCGTTTTCAGTCAAATTTGACATGCAGCCCATTCACCACAATCTCCAGTTGTACTTGGTAGTTCTTGGGTCGTTTCTACAGGCAACGGGTAGACTTTTCAATCACTACCGACGTGCAGCCAATTCCGGGGAATTCCAAGTCGTTTTGGGTTGATCGCAGTTCATTTCAACTTTTCAGTCATGGAAGTTGCGTTTTGTGTCAATTCCTATGTGCAGCCCATTTCAGCGTTTTCCCAGTCGTTTTGCGTGGTTCGATGGACGTTTCTACGTATCAGTCAACAGGGTAGCGTGTTCAGTCACTATGGACATGTAGCCCATAATGGGGACTTCCGAATTGTTTTTTTGGTTCGGAGGTCGTTTCAACCATTCAGTCACCGGGTAGAGTTTTTAGTCGGTTCCGATGAGTAGCATGTTCTGCGGACTTCATTGTCGTTTTCTGTGGTTCGCGAGTTGTTTTAAATTGTTGAACACCAGGGCAGCGTTTTCAGTCATATCCGACGTGCAGCTTATTCTGGGGACTTCCCAGTCGTTTTGGGAGGTTTGCTGGTTGTTTTAAAGTTACAGTCAAAGTTTAGACTTTTGAGTCACTTCCGACGTGTAGTCAGTTCCGGGGACTCCCTATTTGTTTCGTGTGGATCGCAGTTCGTTTCTACATTTCACTGTTTAGGGGTAGCGTTTTCAGTCACTTTTAAATAGCTGCTGTGCCGGGGGTTCACCAGTCGCTTTTGGTGGATTGCAGTTAGTTTCAACTTTTTAAGTCTCTGAGGCAGTGTTTTTCGTCACAACCGACATGAAATACGTTTCAGAGACAGTCGTTTTGTGTGGTTGGCGGGTCGAATAATTTTTTAAGTCACCAGCGCACCGATTTTAGTCACTTTCTACGGGCAACCCTTCCGGTGACTTAAGATGTTTCGGGTGGTTCCCGGTTCGTTTCAACTTTTCAGTCAACAGTGCAGCGTTTTCAGTCACTTCTGACATGTCACCCATTCCTGTGACTACCCAGTCGTTTCGGATTGTGCACGGGTCATTTCAACTTTTCAGTCACCCGCGTAGCGTTT
This sequence comes from Micromys minutus, assembly GCF_963924665.1. Classification (NCBI taxonomy): domain Eukaryota; kingdom Metazoa; phylum Chordata; class Mammalia; order Rodentia; family Muridae; genus Micromys; species Micromys minutus. Next base: position 27,930 of record NW_027667276.1, on the reverse strand, counting down.
TCCATCACTTCCGACGTGCAACCCACTCCGTGGACTTCCCAGTTGCTTTGACTGGTTCGCTGATCATTTCAAATTTACAGTCACCTGTGTAGCATTTTCACTTATTTCCGATGTGCAGCTCATTTCGAAAAATTACCAGTAGTTTCGTGTGGTTTCCAGGTTGTTTCAACTCTTCAGTCACTCGGGCATTGTTTTCAGTCACTCCCAAAGTACAACTGATTACTTGGTCTTCCCAGAGACATTGACAGGTTCGCGGGTCTATTTAAATTTACTGGTGAAGTTTGCAGTCACTTCCGACGTGCAGTCCATTCTGGGTACTTCCAAGTCTTTTTTTGTAAATCATATTCTTTCAACTCTTCAGTCAGCGGGACAGCGTTTTCAGTCATAACCGATGTTCATCTTATTCCAGGTACTTCCTAGTCGTTTTTGC